>NC_080050.1:1530000-1577500 GCF_026212465.1 Amaranthus tricolor | reverse complement strand
TGAGTGAGATGGTGGATGCATTGCTTTAACTTTTAGGCTATAGGTATATGGGTCGGGGTCGGTTCACTTTGGGAGGTAGTAAGGAATCAGGGTGTGCGAGGTAATCAATTGTATATGAGCTTCTCTTTTTTCAAAATTAATATAAAAAAATATATTAATAAAATAAACATATTTACTATAAATAAGACACAAAATAAAAGTTTTTTACATTGTCTCAAATTTTTCAAGATGGCTCTGGAAGGAAGGAGAGTTTGGCCTTGTTTAGCCGATGTTGAGTCATAAGTCAATCTGAAACAATCTCTAACTAAGGTATAATAAACATACAACCTAATATCTGATTGTTATAAAAATAAATAAGATAGTAGGTGAGAGAGTCCATTTACTCTATAAGCCCCACATAACTTGCCCATACAACTAATGTGAAACAAAGTCCCATAACCTTATAATGACCTCAAATCCATTCCATTACACCAACTTTCCCAAATTCAATTTTTAGTGAATTAATTTAATAGTGTATACATTGAGGTAATAAAATATTGTATAAGAGGCGAATGGAGAATATAGTGTATGCCTAAACTTAGAAATATATGGCTACAATAGGGATTTGTGATTTCTCTTCTCCCATTTTCTCCATAGCCTTTACGACCTGTTTGGTAATCGATACTAAATGGTGGGAATAATAAGGAATGTTAACGTAATTTTAGGGAGAATATGTCTTGATAAATTTAATGACCATATTAATTCTCATTCAACAATCTCATTTTCTTCGCAAAATTCATTCCAATACATTACCACTTGAACATGTGGTATTTGATGGTAATGAAAAATTGTGAATAAACAAACTTTTTTATGATCAAACTTTCATTATCATGGTAATAACATAGTACATATCATTCTTATTACCACTAATTAACACCGTTCACCAAATGAGTAGTTAGGGAAATGATATTAGTGGGTTTCACTTTAATGTAATGTTAGAGAATAATCAAATTTTCTAATAGTGTGGCCGATGAGAAGCAGACAAATACAAATTCTCCTACATCCTTGTCAAATTTATGATTTCCCGATAAAGAAGCAACATTTAACAAAAGCAAGTGTCTTAACCAATTCATAACTACAATTTATTAGCTATTCTAACTGGAGTTAGACGGCCTTAATACAAAAACTTTATCAATATATACTTTATATTACATTAGTTGGACTATTTAATCCATCTATAATATGCATTTTACAGTGATTCCGTCTTGTACAATAATTTGTGACAAGGTGTGCACGTTGTTTGGCATGTCTTATTACTTGAACTCATTCTAGGAGTTTTTTCTATTATAATATTTCATCTACTTTGGGAAATAAAACTGAAAAATTGTAAAAAGAATAAAATTAAACACACTTGGATTTCAAGCACTAGCAAAAAGCTATAAGATAGATAAACAATTAATGAACTTGAAAATACATTAAAAACTTATAAAAATTGATTAGAAAATAGAAAGTATTTTTGAGTTTTTGAATAACTTGAAATACAATTTAAAGAATGATAATTATTCCATCATTTTATAATTCTATGTCATGTCTTTTATTTATAGTATAAGAAAACATCCATTCATCATATACTTTCATTCTATCTAACACTTTATTTCATGAAATAAACATCATATTATTCTTTAAAAAGATTTTTTTTTTTAATAAACTGTTGAAAATGAATAACCTTACATGAAACAAAATAAGAAAATGGCGAACGAAAATTAACAGAAAATTTATTGTGAATTACTCCATTTTTTAATTACTTGGTTAAGAGTTTTGGTAGAATCACCATCTTCACTCATTGCCTTTTTAGCTAATTCACTCAAAACCTTCGTCTTATCCCTTGTCTTATTCCCTTCTTCCCCTTCCATCAAATCCTTAACAACCCTAGCAATCTCATCCCTTTCAACAACCCCTCTCTCGTTTGCCTTAGGTCGCAACGCTACTTTTAGTCCTTCGTTAAGCATCACCGCGTTCATCCTCTGCTCTGCATAAAGCGGCCAAGCAATTAAAGGCACCCCAAACACAATACTCTCTAAAGTCGAATTCCACCCACAATGACTAACAAATCCACCGGTACTCCTATGACTCAATATCTTAATTTGTGGGGCCCATGACGGAATTAAAAATCCACGATCCTTAATCTTATCCAAATACCCTTCCGGAAGAAATTGGAAGGATCCATCGTCTTTATTACCCTGACTAAACATAGATCCAAAGGGAGAATTACTCGGAGACCTAACCACCCATATAAACCTTTGTCCACTTTTTTTTAATCCCATAGCCAACTCAATAGTTTGATCATAAGACAAGGTTCCTCCACTTCCAAATGAAACAAATAAAACCGAGTTGGTTGGTTGCTCATCCAACCAACTCGAACACTCGGACCCATGATCCTCATCCAAAACAGGCTGAATCACAGGTCCAATTGGATAAATCTCAGATAGTCGGTTTTCATCATTTATCAAAGCATTAAAAGCACCCGGTTCAAGATCAAAAAAAGAATTTACGAAAATACCCTCAATCATATTATACTTCTTAATCATATACATAAACACTTTATAACACTCACTTGTACGATCTTGAGTTGGGTCAGCAAAATCCTTACCATGGAGTGGCACACACCCGGGTAAAACCCATGGATCCTTCATGTCACGATACTCGCACGTGACATTTTCATGCAACGTAGGTAAGTGAATGAAAGATAACAATGAAAAAGCATTTGACGTGTAGTACAAGTAAGGTGGTAGGTTAAGCTCTCGAGCGACGTCGAAGTAGTCGACACCGAAAAGATCGGTGACGACTGCAACGACGCTCGAGAGCGAACGGAGGGCGGATCGAAAGGAGGATAAGGAGTGGAAGTGGGTAAGAAAAATGGTTTCTTCATGGGTGATATTGAGGGGGAGAAGAGTGGGGTCCACAGGTAGGAGGAAGGTGGAGGAGATGGAGGATGGAAGGGTGGATAAGAAGGTTGTTTGAGCAAGAGTGGGTGGTGATGAGGTTGGGATAAGAAGATTGATTGAAAATTGGTGAGAATTATGGAGGAGTTTAGCAAATTCTACTAAAGGGATAAGGTGGCCCATGCCTGGACTTGGCACAATTACTACTTGGAGTTTTGGGTTTGTGGTGTCCATATTTTGGAGTAATTGGATAGAAGTGTTTTAGATGGTATGTATGTACACTTATATTTTTGGTGGTTTGAAGATATATGGTGATGTTAGTCGATCCCTTAAATTTTGTAACATTTGCCTTTTCAAACCATTAATACACAAATTTAATTGTTAATATCTCAGAAATTAATAAATTTTAAATCAACACGATTCAAACATGATCCTTTATCATTATATTTGAGCTTATAGATTACTGAAAATATGAAAGTTAATTTGCTTGATGAGTAGTGTCAAAGTCAACCATAATGCAAGTAAGAAGGAATGGAGGAGGTATTTTTTTTTCTGACTTTTGTTATCATTGCTCAGTTATAATTTTAATGTGTGTTGTAAGCTGCAGGTGTCTTCCTAGGCGTGCTATACGTGTCATTCACCCCTTTTCACACAAGAACCTATTTAATTAAGGGATAAATATGTGCACATTTTTCCTTGAACTCTACTTAAAAGAAACACTGGTATAATTTGTCTGCTGTTCTCTTTGACATTTTTGTGATTTGTAGCATTTCAAAGTCGTTGGTTCCTTCCGAGTTGTCCATATCGCTTTTTATATTAGCTATCTAAAAGTTTTGAATTTTTGACATGGTAAGTTGCTTTCTAGTACTTCTATAAAGTAGATATTTTTCATTTGTGCCTTAGATTTCACAATAATTTCACTGTGTCGCTCCTTAAATTTTAAAAAAAGAATAGTAGGAGTGGAGTATAAATTAAAAATAGGTGGATAGATGAATATGTGGATGAAATTAAATGTGTGAATTAATATGTGTGGATTATATTAGGAGAGCGAGAAAAATATGAGATAATTATCAAATATATTGCAAAATTAAAAAAACAAATCAGATTAAAAATTACTAAAAATTTGAAATACAAAAAATACATAATGCGTACTCTTATATTCTTCTTAATTTGTAACATTGAGATTTTTTGTGTGGATGTTTTTTTTTAAAAAAAAAAATATAGCAAATTGAAGCACTCAGAGAAGAACGACTTCAATGTCATCTCTTTTTATGGTTATTATGATTTCATTTCTTATGTTTTTTGTTTTAGAGGATGTGATATGGTTGCTTATCAGTACGTAAGTGGATTTATAATTAATTTATTTTGGTTATTTAGCTCAATAACATTATAAAAATATTTGGTAAATCGCCATCATGCTAATACCAAAAAGGTAGTATGGTATAATACTATAATATAGATATCATAAATTCTTGTGAGAGACCATCTCTAATTGGGCCGGTTTATTATATTTTTTAAAATATTGTAAGTAGACATTAAGAATATGATAAGTAAGTATTAAGAACAATGTAAATAGACATTAAGAATAAGATAAGTAGGTATTTTATCATGATAGATTGGACTTAAGATACGTCTCTAAAAAAGACGAAAGACGATCTCTCAAGAGACTATCTGTATGGATATTGGAGATATTTTCTTTTTCTAATAAACACCCATTACTAATTTAGAAATAACTTTAACTAATTACTATTTGTCAGTTGATCAAACCACCGTTAGACATAGCATTTAGGTTTTAAAAGTTCGAATAAAGAATCAAACCTATCGAATTTATGATCAAACAAAATCATTAATATTGTCATGCTTTCATTCACTATTCACTATATCACATTTCAATAATATTTTTTGTTGAAATATTATAATATGGATGTCCATTTATATAGGATTTTAGTATTAACTTTTCTAATTATTATTATATTTGAATAATTCAAAAATTATAAGTATTATCTTTAAATGGGTGGATGGTTTTTTAATAATAAATTAATCTTTGTTTAATCGGTTGAAAATAAACTCACCTATTATCTATATTTAAATAAAACCACCTATTACATATACTTATTTGCTAAAAATAAATCGAGTTATTGTTTATAACAATCTTCAAAGGTTCTTTGTAAATCAAAAATTAGAAATAACAATAGTTGAGTTTATTTTCAGTAATTATATCAAAAAGGTGCGTTTATTTTGAAATAAATAATAGTTGAGTGTTTTTCCTAGAAAATCGACTAAAAATTGATTTATTTTTAAAATTTTTTTTTATCAAAGGTATGATTTTTTGTTTTTTGATAGTTTAAAATATCACTTGGCAAAGCTCAGACCACCTTTACTGAAATTATTGTCATGCATTCAAAGCCCTTTAATTGTTACTGTTCAATCTGATCATTAGAAATAGGCAAATGTTATATGTAGCCCTAAGGGCTACATATAACCATTAATAGCTTATAAGATTCTTTGTTATTTCTCATATAAATCATAAATGTATTGTTTTATTTCTTCTTGGGAGATAGAAAGACAAAAATACAATTAATAACAAACTTCCCACATTAAATGGGAGATTATACTGATAACAAGTAAAACAAATTGCAATGGCGCTACTCTTCTGTACTTCTTTGGCGCCTAATTTTTCCTCTGCTGCTTCATCCTCTACATCCCTTTATAAACTATCTCTGAAACAACATAATACAATTCCTAAAATTTATCATATTCATCTTCTACATTGTCAAAGTATATTTTTATCTACAACTTGTGGAAGGGGTATCAATAGAACAAGACTTCCTGAAATTACTATCAAAGCTAAGGTATGTTTTTTTTAAAAAATAAATAAATAATTGTCTACATACACTTTATTGACCCATTCAATTCCTGTATACAGACAATGCCGATGCTAGATTTTGACTTAAATGATACTCTTGTTGTGGAGAATGACTGTGAACCTTTTATTGGTCAAACTTTTGAGAGTCAAGAAGAGGCTTATGCATACTATAACAACTATGCAAAACGCCATGGATATGTGGCTCGCAAAGATCGATCGGACACTAATAAACATGGAAAGACGATTAGACGAGACTTTTACTGCCATCGTGGGGGGAAAAAGCCTTTGAAAGTTGTTGACTTATCCAAATCTCAAAGGCATAAACAATCTTCAAAATGTGAATGCAAGGCACATATGCGTATAACGTTGAAAAAGCGTTTCGATATATTCCCGGAAGAATGGCATGTCACAAAGTTTGTTAAAGAGCATAATCATGAATTATTGTCTTCTGAAGAAATGAGATTTTTGCCGGCTAATCGTTCTATTAGTCAACAGGATGAGAAGCAAATTTTATTGTATAAAGAAGCTGGACTTTCAGTTAGACAAATAATTCGAGTCATGGAGCTTGAAAAGGAAATCAAACATGGGGAGTTGTCATTCATTGAAAGAGATGTTCGTAATTTGTTTGCTAAAGTTAAGAAAGTGGTTGGTGATGATGATGTTAAGAGCCTATTAGAGTATATGAAATTGGCAAAGCAGGAAAATAATTTGTTTCAATATGCATACACCATGGATAATGAAAGGAGACTTGAACATCTATTTTGGTGTCAATCTCAAAGTTTTGCATTGTACCAAAGATATGGTGATGTAGTTGTCTTCGATACGACTTACAAAGTGAATTCATATGACATGCCTTGTGGAATTTTTGTTGGCGTCGATAACCATGGAAAGACTATTTTATTTGGTTGTGCTCTCCTTCGTAATGAAAAAACATCTACGTTTAGGTGGTTGATGAAGGTAAGATTAATTTATAAACATTTTCTTTCTTTATTTCTACATTATTATTCATCAATTATTTAATTCTGTCCTAAACCATTATCACTTGAATAATGCAGACTTTTGTCACTATAATGAAAAATACTCCAAAGACCATCATAACTGATCAGGATCCTTGGATGTCAGAAGCAATTGCAACAGAATTGCCAAGTACGAAACATAGCTACTGTATTTGGCATATAACTTCAAAATTCAGTTGCTGGTTTTCAGCACTTCTCCGCACAGCCTATCCAGATTGGTGTGTGGCATTTTATGAGGCATATAAGACAACTATACCCGAAGAGTTTGAACATAAGTGGAATACAATGATCCATAAGTATAATCTAGAAGAGAATAAACACATTCAAGGTTTGCAAAATGTTAAAGGATTTTGGGCACCCGCGTATCTTCGTGATCATTTTTTTGGTGGGATGATAACTACAGGAAGATCAGAGATGATAAATGCTTTCATCAAGAAGTTTGTTTCTTCTAATTTTAGTCTGAAAGATTTTGTGAAACAGGTATGTCTTCAATATAACTTCATTTTAGTTATTCTCGGTATTACTCTTCTGCTTTCTTCTTTAAATTCTTATATTATCTAGATGACTCCATGAAATGCTTTTTAATAAACTTGTTTAAATATTATTAGGTTGACATCGCTATTCAAGAAATCGATCAAAGACGAGTACATAATAACATGACTGCCACTCTCAGACCAATTTCTGTTAAATCAAAGTCTCCATTGGAAGAACAAGCTTTTAAAGTTTTTACACCATATGCTTTTACAAAGTTTCAAGAAGAATTTTTCAGAGCAGGTCAGTATTCAATAATACCTGCTGAAGGTAAAATGTTTACTGTGACATATTTTGAAGGGGTGACTCCGAGAAATCATAGGGTCTTTTGGGATGGAGTATCGGCATCATGTAGTTGTAAAAATTTTGAGTTTTGGGGTATACTTTGTCGTCATATACTTCGAGTTTTCTCACATACAGATTGCTTTAAGATCCCATCATTGTATTTACCCCTACGTTGGCATCATAAGACGTTGTCGAGTTTAATTGTTGGAGAAGATGTTTTGCATTCTACTAGTGATGTTCAAACTACACGTGAGGTTGAAGAGGGACATACTTGTGCTACTATTTGTGTTGCTAATGGAGCAGATAACATTATGATGGAAAATGAAGTTGACAACATGGATCATGCATTAACCGATGAAAATACAGTGCATTTACCTCCTAAATCCAAGAGTAAAGGACGTCCAAAGAAGCGACGTGAGAAGGGTGGAAAAGAATTGGGGAAGAGAACTAAATGTTGTTCTATATGCAAACAGGCAGGTCATACTAAGCCTACTTGTCCTTATAAGGAAAATATTTCAAGCTTGAATGGAAAAAAAGATAGTGTTTCATCTTCACAAAAGAGACTTAAAAAAACACATGATGCGTTAGAAATAAATCCTATATTTACTTTGAAGTATTAGGTAATATTGTTATCTCCACTTATTTTACTCTGAGGTATTTGGTAATAGCTTGCTAGTCATATATTATATGTAGCTAATGTTTGTTTGGTATTGATTTTTTTTTTTTTTTTTTTTTGCAATATAAGAGCAATTTATTATTAATGAGCAATTTACAAGGCTAATTTAATGAGTAATTTGTTGATCTAATTATTATTAATAAAGTAGCCAAAGATTCCATTGAAATTGTTGTTATAGGAATTTATTATAGGAATTTGCTAATTTTTATACATAGCCCTAATGTATAACAAAGTCCTTAGAAATAATATAGCCCGGCCCACTAGAAGTGATATCATGGCCATCTATTGAGTCTGATTGTAACTAGGGATGGTCATGGGCGGGTCTAGCCAAACTGATAGATTTAGACCCGGATTTGGACCTTAAGGGTCTAAAATTTTCAGACCTAGACCCAGACCCTCCAGATCTGACGGGTCTAGGGTCCTTGATGGGTCCTTAATGGGTCTTAAACAAAGTCCCTTTGATTGTCAAAATTGAACCTTTTGCGAGTTTTTTTGTATTTTCGTAAGTAACTTATTATCGTATTACAAACACTTGTTCAAGTCTATGAAATTCAAATACAAAATAATTACTAAAAGTAAAAAAATATTTAATTGTACAGGGTCCGAGTCCAGGTCTGAGGAGCGGGTCTAGGCTCTGGGTCTCAGGTCGGGTTTGGGTACGGGTCCGGGTTTGCACCTTAGGATCCGGACCCGGATCCGTCAAATATTTTCTGGATCCAGATCCGACCCGAATCCGATGGGTCTCAAAAAATAAGACCCAGACCCTTAAATAAGGAGCGGGTCCAAAAGGTTCCTGGACCCATGACCATCCCTAATTGTAACTGTCGATTTAGCTGACAATAACTAATTACAACAACTTAAACACGACGTTTTCATATCGAGACCGTTAATATGAGCAGGTCTAAAAGCTAAAAATTAAAAAATAAATATGGTCGGTCACCTAGAAATTAAAGAAAAAAAATTCTATTTTGACATTAAATGTATTAATTTTGACCTTAAAGATATCAATTCTAACTTAAAGTAAACCTTAAACAAATCAATTAAAATAAAAATAAAAATTTTGACCTATAAGTGATCAATTTTGAAGTTAAATTGATCAATTTCTACCTAAATATGATGTTTTTACAATTTCTGAACAAAAGTAATAAAATGATATTGTTCAATCATTTTATGGATAATTTTCAAACAACAAATAAATGGTTAATAACACTATCAAAAACATTGCACAATACAAGTAGTCTTATTCAATACAACATGATGGTTCTAATGGAACATCAGAGTACTTGTACTCTTTAATCATCGATCAATATTAGTGATACCACTTTTCCCTCAGTTCATAATGAATTTGGAAATAAAGTTGTAGGTGTAGACCTGTATTGTTTTCTTACCCTTGATGTGAAGGCGAAAAAAGTGTCAATCTCAAGTTATGTTTGCCAAATGATTCGATAAATACTTTTGGAAATGATCGAGAATTCATGGCTGCTTTGTTATAAAAATTTCAATTTTGATTAAAAAAATGATCAATTTATACCTTAAAGTGATCAATTAAAACATTAATTTTGACCTCAAAGGTATCAATTGCGACCTTAAATAAATCAAATACCAAGCGCATATTGAGAAAAACTATATTTGGGTCGATTGGACTATCCGTCTCATAATGAGACTGTCGCTCCTAAGAGCGGCTAATAACTAATTAAATTAAGTTGTGTTTAGAAACAAGTATTTCATTTCAAATTATAATTTAAATTATAAAATCATAAATGAAGAATTTGAGAATGACAAGGTAGGAGAAGTCATACTCAAATTTAACTCTTTTTGAAACAGGTGCAATTGATAAAAATTTAAATTGGGTGTTTTATTTGAATTTTTTTAATATGCCAAAACACCAATTTTATGCGAATTTTAGATTTTCAAATGAAATTACCATTCCAAACTGTATAAATATTAAAGATTATAGTGGGGGCATGATCTAAAATATATTATAAAGTAAAAAGAACAAACCAATACAAAAATATTAACAAACTCTTTGAAATAGAGAGTGTATATGAAACTTAGCTCAATAATCTATTTGTTGATGATTGGGGGACTCAAACTAGAGTCTTGGTCATGGGATGAAGATGAATCAAGAGTAGGTGTCGACTGCAACATTTGCATTTGACTTTTATCAAAAAGTTAAGAAGGGAAATTCGCGGGTCGCAAGCTTAGTCACGGATTGACAAGTCGCGCGCAGGGAGTTTTTTCGCGGGTCATGAGTCGTAGGGTTGGTCACGTGTCGCGAGGTTGTGATTGGGTAAGCAATTCGCAAGTCCGCTATACCTGTGATTATTGCAAAAAGTTATTTTTTGCACGTATTTTTTTTGGCCAGTTACTTGGCCCTAATCTCTTCTTTTAGGAGGCTTACTATACAAGTACCTCTCTAATTAGGTTTAGGGAAACCACAAACACAATAAAGAAAAGTGAGCTATTTTAGAGAGAATTTGTGATTCATGTTTATAATCAATTTGATAGTGAGTCAAGTTAATTTTAGGTGTATTTTTCTTATTATTTGCATTGAATTTTTTATTATTTCTATATTGTTTTTAGTTATTGCTTCCACCGTGGCAAAACACTATTTTAGCCCAATGAGCACAAGAACATGGCCAAAATAACTTCAACAATTCGGTGCAATCGTTTAGCCCAACGGACTGAGTATGGATCCATCATGAACATTAGGACCAAAAGGATAATGCAAATATAACTAGATTTACTTATCAAAGAATTGTTATTTATAACTAAATTTATAAACATAAGTAAATCAAAATCAAAAAGCCATAAAATAGTTCGATCTTGTAATCCTTCCTTTTCGGACCCTAATCTTTCGGGATTAAAACTCCAACATTGTAGTTACTATAATTCTTCCTTTTAATCGTTCATCAAAATATCCATGATTATATCGTTCCACAAATCAATTGGCCCTGGCAAACACCAATGCAAACAATCATATTGTACCTTAGCGTTTTTATCTTTCGCAAAAGGATGTGCCTGCCTATATGGACCGGGATGCCCATCAGGTCTCAATAACGACAGTCGAGTAGTGTCGAGCAGCTTCACCGAGCCCCCTTGCCCCAACCCGACTCCAACTATCTTATTATACTCCTCTAACTCAACTTCATACAAAATTTTATCTATATCCGTCATATTCACCTGACCTTCTTTGAATGGAACTCTTCTATCACAAGTCCCACCACTAAACCATTCTCCATTCTCGAAGTGATCGGGGGTTATCGTTCTCAAGAACACTCGAGTTTTATGGCTCGAACTCAATACGAAGTTAAGTACAAGCCCGAGAGCTTTATGATAGGCATGATCAAACCCAATTTCGGTCAAGTTCTGTTCATGACAGTGATGACACCCTAGGATTGTGTCGTTTTCGTAGTAGATTGCAGACTTTAGGAACCATTTTCCACCCGCGATTATTGCATAATCGAAATCGTTGTATCGACTAGTCCATATTTCGTCTAACTTGTCGAGATAGAGTTGGGTTTCAGCTGTTGAAACCCCATCGTTGTCTTCGAAAATCTCGGCTTTTATAAGGAATGGTGACCAAATCACTGCAAGGGTGAAATTGTAGGAGGGGAAAAACCATGTCTTTGATTTGTATTCTTCATCATGATAAATCTCCTTTGCTGGCTCCACCTGCACATCAAAGCCTTGAATCAGTCCATTTTATCTTACTTTGATTGAGGCTATGTTACTCGGACATGGGTATTTGGGTTAGACTCGGACTTTTTGTCATACCAATGTCAAAGTGTCAAGAATCTGACACGGGTATTTGGTCAAGTGACATAGGTTGGGGAATCATGGAGTCATCCTAGCTTAATACACATTATAATCAGCAATATAGTAAGAAACTTGCACCATCTTGTTGGTGAGAAATAGAGGTGTTCACTCGAATTATTAGGTTAATTTTGGATCAAATGCTAAGTTAGTTTAAACTTGAGTTTTGTGTTTATATTGATGTTTACATAATTGTAAATTCATTTTAAAGTCGAATCAAAATCAAATTTTATTACTGAATATCAAATCATTGAGTCTGTTTTGAACCAAGGAAATCACCAAGGTAAATTGGTAAGATCTGTTTTTGAAATGACAATCTATTTAAACTAAAATATGACCACCCAACAAACACAGAAGCTAGTAACCACAATTAAGCCTACACTTGCTTTTTAATAAGACCCACCAAGAAAGTAACGGATATGAATGTCAGCTGTTTAAGGGTAAGTAGGACCATGACTTCCAGAACAAGATAAGAGAAAGGTAGAGTATTCATAGCACTAAGAATTGTAATGGGTGCAATACAGCAAGATCTATTCGACCCCTCTAGACCTAACCCTAATTTTAGGTCTGTTCCAATTTTAGACACCTCTGTGTCCAGGGTCTTCACACTCGGACTCACCTCAGACAGGTTCTTCATATTCGGACCCATCCCAGACACAGTCTAGATCCAACATTAAAGAATTAGAAAGATGTTGACTAACATATAAGATTGATGGACTACTTCTCTTATTACCAATTGATTTAAGGATGAAACCTCATTGAACTTGTATATTGTCAACTCTCTTCTTGTACAGGTCTTGTTGTGTACAAGCCCAATGAAAAGCTTATCATGGTATTCGAGTCAATGATTTTTGATCAACGGAAACATAAAAATCCTAGTCTTCCATTAAATAAAAAAGAGCGGATTCAAAAAGAATTACGTTTCTGCACAGTAGAAGAAGGGCTTTGAAGGGGAATTTTGAAAAGTAACTCATATGTGATTCCACAACTAGAACCAAAGTTACAAATTGGATGGGTCTAAATTCAAATTAAAGGGCTCCCTACAAAATAAACATGATCGGACTCAACTCAAACTCAAACTCAGACCCATGAGCATAATTTGATAGCACTACAAATTTCTAAGCTCCCCTAACAACCATAGTAATCATAAAAAGACATAATTCATGAATTTTTAAACACTAAACTCAGCAGCAGACAGACACAAACATCACAGTAGGCATGTCACCACATCAACTCTGATTATAGCTTGTTTATGCACATTATCATAGCAACCCTTTGTGCAGCTTGTTGTATTTGTATGTTCCCTTTGGAGCAGCGTAGCTTGCACCAATAGAACTAATATGATCATTACTATGATCAACAAAAACCCTTGGAGGTTTTAAATTTGCATATATCATATATTAATTGAATAGTCAATTCCTTATAGTCGAGCTTGTCGATCCGACATTATACCTCAAGAGGTAAAAAGAATTGTAATTTCCATTCTAACTGAAAATTTAGGATTTCATTAATAGTCATAATAGCTAAATTATATTAGAGATCTATCTTTTTTTTAAGAAAAATTACCTAAAATAATCCAATTTTTTTATAATTTTCATACAATAATCTCACCAATTGATTAACCATGAATAATCTCAACTTTATGGGGTATTTGCCTAGGATAAACTTGGGTAATCGGATGACTTGCTATAGTAGGTAATTTACCAAAAAGTAAACTGAAAATCAGCATAAAGTTAGAGAAAAATTTTGAAAATTTTACATAAAATTTCTAATAATATTTTTAACATTTTTTGAACTTTTTTTTCGACATTATATTTTAATTTATCTTTTTTTAAAAATTTAAACTTGCTATAGTAGGTCTCCGATTACCTGAGTTTACTCTAGGCACCCTATAAAGTTGGAATTATTCATGGTTAATCGACATGTGAAATTATTGTAGGAAAATCATAAAAAAATTGAATAATTGTAGGTAATTTTTTTTTTAAACAGTTTTCTTGATAAGCTATTTGGGTTGTTGTACATAGCTTTGACCTAGATTTGTCTAAATTACAATCTTTGTTGTTCTATATGGCAATAAGCATAAAGGGCCCCCTCCACCCTCAAAAAAATTAGTTCCAAAAAAAATCACACATTCACACCTTAATGGGAAGTGCAATGTATCCAAGACTAGTAAGCATGGTAGCTGTATACTCTTTTTGTCTCCTTAAAATTGCTACTAATAGTGACATGTTATTTAAGAAATATACACTCTCTGCTCTACTAACCCACGCTCCTTACTCTCTGCTCTACTAACCCACACTTCTTACTCTCCACTCTACTAACTTACGCTCCTTACTCTCCACTCTACTAACCTACACTCCTAAATCTCCATACTAACTCATGCTCCTTACTTTTTACTCTACTAACTCACATTCCTCACTCTCCACTCTAGTAACCCACACTCTTTACTTTCCGCTCTACTAACCCACGCTCCTTACCCTCCACTCTACTAACTTACACTCCTTACTCTCCGCTCTACTAACCTACACTCTTAAATCTCCATACTAACTCATGCTCCTTACTTTTTACTCTACTAACTCACATTCCTCACTCTCCACTCTAGTAACCCACACTCTTTACTTTCCGTTCTACTAACCCACGCTCCTTACCCTCCACTCTACTAACTCACGCTCCTTACTCTCCTCTCTACTAATCCACACTCCTTACTCTCCACTCTAATAACCCACGATCCTCACTCTCCGCTCTACTAACCCACATTCTTTACTCTCCGCTCTACAAACCCACACTCCTTACCTCCACTCTACTAACCCACACTTCTTACTCTCCGCTCTACTAACGCACACTTCTTATTCACCGCTCTACTAACCAATACTCCTTACTCTCCTCTCTACTAACCCACACTCCTTACTCTTCGCTTTACAAACTCAAGCTCTTAACACACTAATCCACTAGCCTACCAGCATATTGAGGTTGATTCACGTTATTTTAATATGGATCAAGTTCAAAAAAAATTCATCCAACTAAACACAATCAAATCACACCAGATTAAACAAAGCAAACAAAACCAAACCGAACCAGAATTAAACTTTAGAGAACCAAAGTAATAACATGCCATTGGAGAAAAGGTAAAGAACAAATACCTGATAAAGAATACAAAGCAAGGATTGAACATGATTGCGAGAAATAGAATCACCAATGAATGCCCATGATTTATTTCTCATCAAATAAAGAAATCTTTCTGGATTGAATTTAGGTAATTTGCAATCAAAAGGACTCCATTTCCAATACAAATAATCAGAATCAGGTCTACCATTACTCATACAATTCTGATGATGCTCAATGAATGGACAACTATTGTTATTGTAAACTGGCCCTGATTTATCTTTAATCCATTCACCTTTAAATAAATCACATTTGGGTTTTTCTTCTTTTTCTATTAATTTACTTGTATTCAATGACAAAGACCCTGCAATATAAATAATAAATAAATCAAGCACAAAAATTAATTTCTTTACTAAAGCAATTTGCTTCAATTAATTGATTTTTCTTTATTTTCTAAAAAAAATAATCGAGCGATTAACTGAAACCGAGCATATCTGTTTGAAAATAATCACATATATAATTCCACGTCGTCTTAGCTTAATGGCCTAGTTTGTTTTAGGATGAATACTCAAGAGGTTTGGGAAGGCCTTGATTTTTACAAGCCAATCAACAAATTTCTAAGACTAATCGAAATTGTCAAGGAATCAATTCAACTAATGGCTTAAGCTGATAGTTGAGAGTTGAGATTCGATATGTTATATACTCTAACACGCCCCATCATACGAGTGTCCTTTGGGCTAGAAGTGTAGAAATGCCCTCCTCGTACTTAGCACTAATATTACATTTTGAATGAGCGGTGGTTGAGATTCAAACCCATAACCTCTTGACACGCTGGCTTTTGATACTATGTCAAAAAACCAACTCAATAAAAAATTTAAAGTAATGATTATGATATGTTATATACTCTCACAGAAATAACCCATGGATAGAATTCAAATCAAATTGTCTAGATATTTAATCTTTTGCTTAGACAAGCAATCTTGAAAGGATGAAAGGCAAAATTTTAAAATTTAACATAGAAATGAACCACTATTAAATCTAAACTTAATTTACTTAAAAAAATTTAAAAAATATAGAAATTTATGAGGAAAAGCTTATAAAATAATTAACAAATTACAAGGAGAATGAAAAAAATAAAGAAAAAAGATTGCACCTTTATCAGAATTAAAGACATGATCTTCATGGGAAGAATTGTTGTTCAAAACTGGAACTGAATAATTAATGGAATATAAATAAGAAGAAAAGAAGTGAATTGTGAAGGCCAAAAACAGAGAAAAAACTACAAGTTTTAACAAGAAACTATTTTGTTTGAAAATATACAAGGCTTTTAGGGGGTTTGAATCTCCCTCAATCATTTCCTGATCTGTTTGTTTCCTCAATTTTTGGAAATTATTTTTTTGGTTTTTTTTTTGAGTTTGATGGATTGTTACTACAACTTAATCCAAACAAAGCTTTCGCAGGAAGAAGTATATGAGATGTAGACCTTACCTTATTACTAAATTAAAAAAATTACAATAATAAAGGACATTCTCAATATCCCGCACAAGGTAGAATGGGATTTTTATTTTTCTGAACGATGCGAATAAACCATACCTATTTTTCCTCAAGAAGAGAGTAAAAATGGTGCGCGCAATCAAAAAATCCCCCAACTGATACTTGCGCTTCTCATGATAAAATTATCTTTATGGATCCATTTCATGATAAGATGAAAACGACCTGAAAATTTTTTTGTATTCTCTCAAGTTTGCTATTAAATAAAGTTACTTGAATTGTCTCTAAGAGTTTTTAACACTAATAACGGGCACATATATTAAAAAAATGTAAGGATCACTAAATTGTATGGGTAAGATTAAATGTGAGAAAAAATGAGAGAAAATATTTAGATAAGAATTAAATAAGTAACGAAAACATCATCTCAAATAAAATTTTGTTAGATTAAATAGACAAACTAAAATAAATAAAATATATACTTTTTCTTAGCGATAGAGAAAATATCGTTTTTAATAACAAATTTTAAAACAGGTTATAAAAGAAAAAATAAAAATAAAGTAGCTTAAAGATGCGTATGTTTTTTACTAGTAAAATGAAAAAGATTGTGGATTTGTATACTTCACTATTCTAAAAAGATTGATTTGTGAATAACAGTCTTAAAGTTTAGTACTTTTGTGAATTACGGCCTCAATGCTTATTTTTTGCGAATTACAATCACCAAAGTATCAAAATTTACAGATTCAGGCTAAAACCCCGAATTCCGACTAATTAGGTGGTCGGAATTTCAGGTTAAATGGTCAAAAATCTGTGTTTTTAGCCTTAACTTGTAAACTTTAATACTTTAATGGATGTAATTCAAAAAAAATAAACATTAAAATTGTATTTCGTAAAAATATTTAACTTTAAAGGTGTAATCCACAAATTATTCTAATAATAATTGTTGGCATTGAATTGAGTGAAGGTTTGTTGGATGTTTGTAGATTTGTCTGTTTGGTTTGCAGTAATACTCCCTGGCCCACCAAAATTGAGCCATTGATAATGGATATAGAAAATTAAGAACAATTGGCAAATTATATTTTATGAAAAATTAGAGAAATATATAAATGAAATAAAAAATAATTTAAATCTATAAGTGAAAATGTAAAAAATATAAATTATAATAAAAATAAAAATTAAATAAATTTGATTCAATGAACTTAATAAAGTTGACTAGTTGAGCAAATTTCATGAAACATACCCAATAGTATGTGTAATTAATTTTTTGATAACAACAAGTCAACAAACATGCAATTGAAATATAATATGTTATTTATTTAAAAATTTATTTGATTAGAAAATTTGTTTTCTAGAACATGCATGATGATTTTTTATTTAATATTAATTTCTTTTTGTTTTACTTTTAGTATACTTCACCTTAATTTTAGTTTTTCTTTTTCATTGAAATCACAATACTTTTTTTAAAACCTCTCGCATATATTTATATGGTGTTGTAATTTTAATAGGATAAAAGAGTAATTGCAATGCAAAATAATATCATCATTATCCTACCCGGTATATCCCACTCATAGAAAAATTATGGATAGGGTCTGGGAAGGGAAGGACGACGGCAACTCATACCCATAAAAGAGAGCATAGCCAAAAGAGTCTCCTGGCTCGAGAAAATAAAGAGACGTAACTATAAAAGAAAGATAAATTAAAAGCTTATAAATAAAATAAATAAGTATATTAATTTAAATTTTAGATATAATATTTTGGTTTGTGTTATTTTAAATTCTTAAGTATGTTAAAGATATAATCAAAAGAAATATAGTAAAAGAAAGAAAAATCTAAAAATATACATGAAAAGTGTCAAAGCACTTGATTGTAGAAAATTAAAGATTAGTAGTCCCCTAAGTAACCTAAGGCTAAAAATCTAAAAATTAAAATCAAATAGACTTATTTCACACAACAAAATAAGAGTATGCTCAAAAGCCAGGATGTCAGTGTACACCAAAAATAAGAGATTTGTGAGACATAAATTCACATACAAAATTAAAAATATAAGAGAAGAGTATAAAGATGCGAAACAGGTGTCTCACCAAAAATATTCTTGTACAATTTATGATGTAAATTAAATATTTGTATTCAGTAAATGTAATATATGTAATACATTGATGATTAAATTTAATTTTATATACAAAGTATATTTGATTCAAATCATGTTCTACTCGGTTTTGAATGATCTTGTTAATTTGAAACAACATTAGTTATATTGGTTATGTTAGCATTTAGTTGTCTGAGTGAGTAAATTCTTAGCGTTAAAAGTTGTTACAGTATATGTTCAGACCAATCAAGTGAAAATGAGTTGATGTTAGTTTTTAGTTGTTTAAATGCTTGTTTAAAGTATTTTTTTCCCTATTATTACACTTGTTATAGTCAATAATAGTGATATTTCTTCACTGAATATGTCACTATTAATTATAAATATTAAAAAAAAGGTAATTTTAGTTTATTGTTTAATATAACTTAAATTTGAACTTTAATATATATTTCAACTAATATAAAAGTATAATCTAATTCTCTATATTAAAATTATATTTTTACTTTTTCTTTCATCATTTTCATTAAGATTACTTTTAAGGTTTTATACAATGAGAAAATGACTTAAAGATATACTTATTTCTACACAATGCATTTAGAAGAGCAATTTTCGTTCCTTTAAATATTTTAAATTGTTGTTAAAACTTTAAAAACTTTAATACAATCATTTTATAACAAATTTAGAGAAAAGAGCAAAATAGTTGATTTTATGACAATAGTTAGAACCATTAAATTTCATGTGATCCGAAATTAACCTGAATCTAATTGAAAATTAATGGGTTATAATCTAAAAGTTTTGGCCCATATCATAAAAATAACACGACTTAAAAATATTGGAAAAAATTAATTGAAATCCAAATCCGACTATTTTGACCCGTTTTAAGTTTTATGTCATCATTTTTTTTGACAGATTTATGTCTCATTTTCAGTTTCACATCATCATTTTTATTCAAGACTCACTATGTTTTTAGTCAATTTTTATAATTTAAGTCAATATTTATTTATTATAACCTTAAAATATGTGTATCGGTTTTCTTTTGTAAGAACATATTTTCTTTAAAATAAAATAATTTTAATAAAAAAATTCGATACAATATTTTTAAAAAAAATCTTGACCTGTTCAATTGATCCAAATTGTACTCAAATTGACAAAATTTAATTTAAAATTGATCCGATTCAAAATAAAAAAAAACCAAAAGTGATTTGGTCCGCAACCTTCACGAATCAAGACCGACCGTAGTTATGAGTTATGTGCAACTAACCAACTGTATCAGAATTAAACAAGGAAGCTTTCGGACAGCTGGTGCCCACAACTATTGCACCCACCTTCTTCCACCACCCTTATTATTTAGCATTGGATGAAAATTACTCATTTGTTGTACTTTTAGTTTAACTATTTGAATAAAAGAAATAAAGTGTTATTTAAGAAAAAAAATAAATAATGGTGATAAATGAAGGGAGAGATAAATTATGTAGGTAAAATTAAAAGAGCAATTTTAGGTTAATAACTGTTATTTGTTAATTTGCCAAATCACACCCATATGAAAGGATTTAATAGGATAATACTTTTTAAATTGTAATTTATCTTTTTGTGTTTTACTTATTTTATTAATATATTTTTTTGTCTTTTATGGTGATTTACAAATCACAGTTATTGATTAGGATTTTCTAAAATTAAAAGAGAGTTAAAAATGTACTTCTATAGATGAGATGAAAATAAAGTGGTGGGCCATGTCTAAATATAGAAATGATGCTAAATGAGTGGAACGGACCAAAATAGCAATTGATGCAAAATGAGTGGGACGGAAGGAGAAATCCTTCATGTTATAGTAGTGAGTTATTTAGAAATAACAGAGAAAATAGAGAGTAAAATTTATGATTTCATATCCATATTCAAAAATAGAAAGGGCGTAAATTTATTAGAACAAACTAAAATGAAAAATAAAGTATATATTGTGAAACAAAAGAGTAATATCTTAATTAATTCCTATGACTTCAAAATTATGGATTTTCTTTATTTATCCCTAACTTCCTGCTCAATCCAATTCTTTTTGGTTTGTCTCATCTATACTTGTACGCTATTTAATTCACTAATTTGATTTTTAATAACTCTAAATAAAAAATGAGGCATATTTTGTACATTTTTTGTAAGCCTGGAGTCTATAAAGCTTTATGGCTGGCCCTATGCCTAGGCGTGCCTAAGGCGCACTTTTTAAAACAAACAATCTGCCCAAAACAACTCTTTTAGTCAATTTGCTTCAAATGAAGAAATTCAATCTACAACACTTCGGCAAACAAATTTAGTCTAGTCAGTTTGGGTTTGGTTTGATCTTTAAAAATACTGTTCAATGCACTTCGGTGAAAATATAAATAAGGTTCTGATTTGGTCTCGAAAAATGAAAACTGAATTTAATATGGTCTAATTTGGCTTTGACAATAGTCTCAACCGTTTGCCGAACATTCACCCCCCTAATAAAGTAGGCTACATCCTCCCCAACTTAGGTGTTTTATAGATGTCACGAATAAGGTTCCTTGAAGCTAGCTTCAATGGAGATTTATGTTTAGGACATGGTAAATATTAACATATTATCAAATAAAATATTGAGGAAGTGTCATATGTGATCGTCCTATATTTAGGACATGGTAAGTGGGTCAGTTTACTATTTGATCAGTTTTAAGGCTTATGTGAATGTGATTATTTTTAAAGCCTATATGATTATTTTTAATGCATATGCGATTACTTTTAAGACCTATGTGATCACTTTGATGTCCTATGTAATCATTTTTTAATTTATTGTGTGATCAATTTAAAACTTTATGTGGTTACTTTTAAAGCATTTATGTAATTACATTGAAGGCTTATGTGATCACTTTGACTATTATAAGTAATTACTTTTAAAGCCTATGTGATCATTTTTAAAATCTTATGTGAATACTTTTAAGGTCTAGGTGATCACTTTTAGGGCATAAATGATCATTTTTTATTTTCAAGTCCTCCATCATCACCACCACCACAAAACAAAATCTCCGTAAACTTTAAAAGTGATTACATATGCTTTAAATGTGAACACATAGTAAAATAAAAATGAGCACATAGGCCTTTCAAAGTGATCATATAGCCGCCCCTAAAAGTGATCATATAGGCGTTAAAAATGATTACATAAGCCTTACAATAAAGTGATCGTTTTAAAAGTAATCACATATAAAATAACGTCCTAATTTTATGAAGGTCCTAAACAAGAATTTGTGTACAATATTTGATTAAAATAAAAGATTGTATATCATCATTCCTGACGTTGAAAAAGCACCAAAACTACATTTATATACCAAAAGAAGAGAAAAGAATGCGACAAACTGATTGGAACCTTGCCCAAGATTTGGGCCTTCATAAATTATTGTGATATCCTGATTTCAAAATGTATTTACAACTTTTTTAAAAACAAAAGTATAAAAAAAGTAACTTGTCGACAAGCAACGCTTTACGCTTCATTATATTCTACTCTTTTTGTCCATTAAATTTCCTTCACGTGTATTTGATCGAAAAACTAAGAATAAGATAAAAATAAATATTATGAGATAATAAAAAAATATTTGCATGAAATAAAAAGATAAAATTAAATGTAAGAATGGGAATTAAAAATAAAATGTGAGTCATAATCAAAAACAATATAGAATAAATTTAGTGAAACAAACTAAAATGAAAAACGGAATAAATTTCGCAAGAAAGAGTACTAGTGAACACAAATTAGTGATGATCAATTACCCTCTTTTTTCCTCGTCTCTTGGGAACACTCAACACATAAGTTGACCGCTTTGGGAAAGAGGACACATTAGTATATTTGATAGATTTATTTTGAGTCAATAAAAATTATTCATACATAATTAATATGAAAATTATCGTATATAATATAATTTTTTATTGATTTTCTTATATAATGTCAATTTTAGATTAATCATAAATAATGTTAATTTTCTTATTACATTTTTGATATAAAGAGAAAATGAGAAAATAATAACAAAGGTTCCACAACAATATATTTTTTAATAAATTAAATCAACCAAAAGATTAAGCTAATGATTAATAATTAAAACTCAATAATATTTTATATCTCAATTGTTAGAAGCAGATTGAACACTTCATTAGACAAATATATTCACTCAATTTAACACCCATGGACTACAACACACTTCTAAAGATATACATCATTATAATAAATTGATACTAACATTACATGAATACCAAGATAAAGGAGTAAAGGACAATTCCTTTCTTCGTTTTAGGATGATCAAACCTCTCCGAAAAAAGCATAACCGCCCGTAAAAAAAAAAAATTCTTCGCAAGTTAATGGAGCCTCTCCGATAGCACGCAGATGCATTACGGTTCAACATTCGTAAGGGTGAGCTCATACTCTAGCCAATGGTACTAGTGTGACGGTGAGCTTGTAGTTTCATGAATGCACGCCTAGTCCCTAGGAATTCGCTTTCGGGACTCTCATGCCGAACCCATGCTTGACCTTTTCAATCCTGAAAATAATCGAGAAGACTTTGTAAAATGGAACTACATTTAGATTGAATGCTAATGCACCAAAGCTATGTTACTTGGATTCGGGTACTTAGATCCAACTTGGGTACATATTCATGTAATACACTTGGGAAATATCGTGAGAAAATTTACGAGTTTAGTTCAAATAAAGTGTTCAAGGGTCATATCAGTGTCGGAGTTTGCGGATCCGACTCGGGTACTTGAGGTGAACTGAAATGTACAAGTGAGCACCAAGGGAACACTAGGGACGGAAATGTTAGAGTGATGCGTTAAGGGGTAAAATTCATTCAAACTAAAGGAGAGTAGAGACATGGAGGTTGTTTTAGAGGAGAATAAGGTGGTGGTGAATTGCAACGTGATGAAAACGGAAGGATGGAGGCTATTACTTCCCTCATTTGAGAAGTAATTATTCTCCTAGGGAGAGGTGGATAACTTATTATTACCTACCCTAATGTTGGTATTCCATAATCACTCCCCCCCCCCCCCCCCCCCCTCCGCTTCTGTCTTCTCACTCATATTATCGCTAACAACCATGTTAATACTGATAGGCCGTGACAATTCGTCACATAATCACCCTGCGAGTCCACTCGTGTGGACACACCCATAGGACACCCGTAGGCTCGGGCCCACAAACCCACGAGTATAAGTGTGGACTTGCAGAAAGCAGATTGATTCCCGGTTCCCGATAAGCGCAAACTAATTTGATCAGCTCGGTGTTTTGGCCCACACAATTTGGCCAGAACCAATAAGCCAATAAACACTGAAGTGTTTTGGCCCTCAAGACGTCAATTGCCAGACCATTCAGATTGGGCAAAGTCATATCTCAAATCAGCCATCAGTTATAATTACCTCGTTTTTAAGTCTTTAAGCCCTGACCTATGGACAAATTAAGTAATTTAACGCTTTAAAAAAACCTTTTTCCTAACAATTTGATACCGACTCAACCAGCAAAATCTTTGCCATTCGACAACCAAGTTCTTATATGAAATAAAGAATACGACGTGACTCTAACATGTTTTGCATAATAGGGCATGACTCTAATATTCCCTGCACAACAAGGAAAAACCCATGATGGTCCTGCATAACAGGGAATCACCCTAAAATGCCCTGCATAACTAGTCATGACTTTAATATATCCTGCATAACAGGGCATGACTATAATTTAGCACTCCGTCTTAGGAATTCAACGATAAGCCCATTTTATCTATAAACATTGTAATGCTAAAATTTATGCAAACCGAGATTTATGATAAAAAGGGCTTTGATGTTGTCACAATCAGTATCACAAGATTCGCTAATCTTCTCACGAATTGTGAATCACAAAAAACGATTATGGTCAGTTTTGGGCACTTTTTTGGGCCACTTTGAGCGATCGCATATTCAAAAGGCAAATTAATTAGCAAATTATGTAACACTCGTCACAATCAAGGAGCAATTTAAGTGGCACATCCAGCATGTCTTAAAAGCAAGGACCTTTTGGACTAAGTGACCAATATATTAATAGGAAATCAAACTTACGTTGGGGCAAGTTTGCCGAGGCTGTCGAGCTCTTGACCAGAGTCTTCATCAACGACTCGTCCAGAGATCTCAATAATGTAAGATTTATCCCTAGCATCTGGGAGTCCTCTGACGGTAAGCAACTCTAAATCCTTTTGATGAAGTTCTCTTCCATTCACAAACACACTAGTGTTCCCACCGGCACATTTTTCTGGCATCCGATAATTGAACTCCTCAATAAATGGCTGCATAATGCAAGACAAATGAAAAAGTTACACGACAAATCCCGTAAACGGTCATCCCTAACAGAGAATATCATCACAATTTGCAAAACTTACGGGTATAATGCCAAGACATGGCCCACCCATCACACCCCAAAATCCAGCTCTATAATCATACCTGTATTAGAAATACGAGAATGTTAATGTAAGCCTAAGAACTACGAAACAATGTCGAAAGATGAAAAAGCAAAACAAAACACTGAAAAGTTCTTCAAATTTGGTATGATATACAGCAAAAACATACCAGTACTGTCCAGGGTATATCGGACCAGCCATCTTCTCGGCTTTCTTCACTAATTTGTCGGGTAATAGATGCCCATTAATAGTAACATTTCTTTTTCCGGTTTCCATGGTTTGATTGGATTTAGCGAAATCTCTAAAGCTCTTCTTTATAATACCTGCCAGAAATGAATCCCCACGACTCTTTACTTTCGGGCGATCATCTTCTTTGCCAAAATCTGCTGAGTCTTGTGGCAACCCATCATGTGTATAATCATTATGTGATATCTCCATCTCGGTCGCTAGTGACTCCTTCAAGGAATTCTGTCGCACGGTATTCTTGTTGGTGGTAACCCTCTCTTGATCCGAGCGACTACTCAAATTCCCCATCCCATAACGGTTTACAGCACGAAATTTGGATGTATAATCAAAAGGATCTTGAAGAGGTGAACCGGGCGGAGATGGAGAAGACGCTGCTTTCTCAAGTGGAACATGTGTAGAAGAAATTCCTCTTTTTGCAGCCAAATCGTCAGAAAACTGTTCATCCTCCGAAGTAGTAGCAGAAACCGAGTGAAGGTTGTGCGTTTCTTCGGACTTGCTCAAGCTCACACCCTGGCGAGTAGACAAAGAAACAGGGTCTCTGTCCATCGCTTGAAAATCATAAACCGAGTTAGCGTAGTCCTCCGAGCAAAAGCTTCCGTTATGAAAATGACCCAACCCATTGGATTTGTCAAGAGCCTCAGCAGTAGTTTTCTTTACGGCTAAGTCAATCGGTACAAGTTTTTCGTCTGTAACGGTGAAAGAGACTATAGTACAACACGCTCCACAGGTGATCTGCCACTCATCCTTCTTGCTAAACACCTTTTTGGGTAACTTTAAAACCTCGAAGCAATTATGACATGTCACAAAAGGAGCACCACCTACTACGGGATGGCAACGAAGTCCGCTATGTAACGCCGTCCGATGAGGACGACCACGAGCAAAACTTCCCGTTTCAACATTAATTTCACTCGGCCACCTCGAGTGGGATTGTGGATCAACTATTCTAGAAGTATACCCGTGTGAACCAAAAGTTTCGGGAAGTTCCTGATGGTTTGACATGTACTTATTCGCAACATGCGGAAACCTTCTATTGGCAAAGGCTGGTTGTGCAACTTGCAAAGGCGCTTGCAGTTGTCGGTCGTAACACCTATAGCATGAACATGGATGCTGGTTGAGTGCCATACCATACAGGTGTGGCTCAAAAGGCTCTAAGTCAGGACCCATATATTGATTATGACTCGGGATCCTTTGTGGAGGTCTTCGAAACATTTGAGTATCAAATGAATCTTCATACCTATGAACATGATTCGGGTTGTGCATTGAACTGTGGTAATTATGATTAAGTGGAAATGGCTCGTGATATTGATCAAAGTAAGGTGGTCGAGCAACATGTTTATCAGGAGATGAAAATTGTCGTGAAGTTTGGTGGAAATTAGATGGATGATTGCGAAAACCATCCACGGGTTCAACATACGGTTCTAAATGGGTCGGCCTACGCTCTAGTGCGGGTTTTTCACGGAACTTATCACTTGCATTGTTAACCCTACTAAGTTGATTCTTCAATTCATCCAACTTCCTCAAGAGCTCCTCTCGATCATGTTCTATGAGCTCAGCTGCATCGGCTCGACTAGCTTCGTTTTGATAACCAGAACCTAACGGATACTTTGATGAATCACCCAAGTAATTTATACTTGACGATCTCATTCCTTCCAAAGAACCTCGTCTAAACCGCCCAAATCGCTCCCCCGCTCCTATATCACTATATTTACGCTCAAACACTCGACTCGATCTCCTCAACAAATTTGTATCCTCCTCTTTGGTTTCTAACTTATCTACTTTACCTTCCAAAACGACATCTCCGATCTCATTAATACTTGAATTTCCATTATCAACTTCCCTCTTAGAATCATTACCAATTTCACATTTATTACTCACCCCTTCCTCATTATCAATCACAGAAACAGTCCCTTTACCCAAAATATTCTCTGACTTTCCTAAATTTTTCTCAGATTTATCTGAAACCACCCCAACCTTTTCCTCAATAGATTTCTGTGACCCATTTCCAGCTTCTGAAATACCCTTTTTTGCTGCAAATTAAAAACCCAAAAAAATGAATAAATCAAACAAAAAATAAACAAACAAAAACCCTCAAAATCACCAAATCATCATGCAATGATTCAATCTTTGATCAAAATAAATACAAAAAAATTTCATGTCAAACCAAAAAGATCAATTTTTTACATGAACAATAATGGGAAAACAAAATTTTAAATTACCAGCATAAAAATGTTTTAATTTTCTGAAGAATAAGAGCCCAAAAATTAGGAAAATTAAACAAATAAACAACAAAAACCCTCAAAATCACCACATGAATATGCAAAGATACAATCTTTAACCAAAATTAATACAAAAAAATAATTCCTCCCAAAAGATCAAATTTTTTACATGATAAATGATAGGAAAACAAACTTAACATAAAAAACCCCAAAAATGAGGTAAATCAAACAAACAAACAAACAAAAACCCTTAAAATCACCACATAAATATGCAAGGAGCAATCATTTGACCAACATTGTTACATAAAAAATTAATTTCAACCAAAAGATCAAACTTTTTACATGAATAAACAAATTTAACATTAAAAAAACCAAAAATGAGGCAAATCAAACAAACAAACAAACAAAAACCCTTAAAATCACCACATAATAATCCAAACTTACAATCATCAACCAACTTCAATACATAATCAACTTCATTACAAAAAAATATCAAATTTTTACATGAATAATGATAGAAAAACAAATTTAACATAATAAAAACCCAAAAATGAGGTAAATCAAACAAAAAAACAAACAAAACCCCTCAAAATCACCACATATTAATCCAAATTTACAATCATCAACCAAATTTAATTCATAATCAACTTCATTACAACAAAAATATCAATTTTTTAGATGAACTATAGAAAAAAAAAGGTAAAAACTTTACCTCTAAGAATAGCACCACATCCACCACACTGATACAAAGAATAATCAGGAAGTTCAGGCAGTAAATTTTCACACTTTGGGCAACGAACCAACCTGAGTTTAGATGATTCCACAGCCATTTTTCTGGGATCTTTTAGCCCAAAAAACTTACAAAAATACAAGTTCACATCACTGATCTACAAATACAACAAAATTTTAACTTTAATTCTAACTCAATCTAATGTGCCAAATAAAAAAGGACAAAATTTAGACTTTAATTTTATTGGTTTTTTTTTTTTTTTTTTGAAGAAATGTGTAAACTTTTTAGCAAGAAATTGACCCAACAAACATTAATGAAGTTTGAAATTAAGTAGAAGAAAATATAGAAACTCAGAAGTGAAAGTTTACTTACAATTTCTTCTGGGTTTTTTTGTATTATTGAAGATGAAAATGAATGGAAATATTATTTAGAGGGAAAATAAAAAATTAAAAAATAACTTAATGGGACCCTTTTGCTTTTTCTGGGTTTCACATTTGAGGAAAAAGATTGTGGGTTGGAATGCTTTTTTCTATTCTCGCGGTCTTTCCATAGATAATAAAGTAACAAAACAATATCTAAAATATTAAGGCAAATTTTCTTTTGATCAATTTTTATTTGATCAGTTAAAATTAAACTATTTATTATTTATAATTATTGTTAAAATAAATAATAGTTGAGTTTATTTTTAATAATTATACTGGATAAATATATTTATTTAAAAATAAATCATATTATTTTCAACAGATCGAGCAAAATTAAGTTTATTTTTTACAATTTCTCCAAAATTTAAACAAAATGAAATTTTAACTCTAATGTGTTAATTCTAATATCTAAATGAGAACAACAATGCTAAGGCATTAGCTTTAAGTGATTGAACTTAGGTATATGAATTAAAAATATCAGTTTTAATAGTCATCAACATGGATTATTTTTCTCCATTCATTTTGATTTTTTTTATCTTAAGTATTAAATAAGTAAGAGTAAGTATTTAAATTTGAGAGTGGATGTTTTAATTTTTCTAGTTCGACTATTTGGTCGAATTCAGAACTGCTTTTAGTAAATGACATTTTTCATATTATATGTCACAATCTAATACAGTATTTAGGAAGTATTAAATGAGAATTTGTTTGCTTTTTCAATAGATAAAGTTTTTATTTTAGAATATTTTTTGCATGTTTCGAGAAAAAGTGAAAAAGAAAAGAAAAGAAGTTTAAGATGATGATAGAACGATGTCGTTTAAAGGTACCAAAGAATAGAAATTGATGCTCATGTTTGCTTTCTCCTCAGTCTTCAGCTTTAATTTTACTTATGTTTATTTTTGTTATTTATATTATAAACCTTAAAAAATGTATTTTTTTAATGTTTAATAGTGACTTATGAGAGAAAGTAAAAGATGGGTTTTGGCCGTTGTGGAAAGATGAGTATTGTTAGTATTTTGGGGAAGTGATTGTCCAAAGAGTAAACTACAAGACTTGTTGTAGTTGTACACTTCATAGTTGATGACTTTGATTTTGAATGGATGTTTTAGAATAAAACATTCTCCATTTATAACTAAAGCCATTAACTTGAAGTTATACTCTTTCTCTGTCATGTTTAATTAGTACTATTTTTCATTTTAAATTATATCACTGATTTTACAAAAAAAAAAAAAAATTGACAATGATTCTACTCTCCTTTTAAAATTTCATTCACAAACTCAATTTTTGTTTTTATTTTAACAGCTTATTTTTATTATTATTTTTTTTTTGTCTTATCCTATTATCTAATTAATTTTTTTTTCTATAATTTTAAAAAGTGATGCGTTATGTGACGGAGATAAGAGATTACTAAAGTAATTTGGTGTTGTTAATTCAAGAACTCATGACTAAAGGTTATCGAATCTAAACTTGGCTTGAAATCATCACTTAGAATTTGGATTAGCTTTTACTTTATATCTATCGTTTTATGATCTCTTTATGTTTTAATAGTTTTAATATATTTTAGTTTTTATACTTAATTTATATTTGATTAAAAGTAAATGGGAAAAGAAACAAAAAAAAAACAAGCGCAAAAAAATAGTCTTGACGAGAAAAAAATAAAGAGATTTACGGATGAGATGAAGAACAAAATTAAGATTCATATATAATTAAATAGATAATAAATTTAAAAGCATAAAATTTAGCAATATTCATCAAAAAGAAAGTATGATGTTGACTGTCACAAGGAAGTTTGACAATTGATTGTTGTCTTTTAATTATTAGTTATTTGGTCCATTTGTTTTATTTAAGTAATTAGAAGGCGATAGCATGAGTTTTTTTTTATTAAATGCAAAGTAAGTTGTTATGGAGATATATAGTAAAATTAGTTGTTTGTCGTTGATTGTTTATTAGAGAAAAAATAAACCAAAATATAAAAACACACTAAAAGCTATATATTTTTGTTTTGGCATAAAAGTAGTAGAGTTTTTAAAAACAATTTACCTAACATATATTTTTATATTAGTTGATCAAACAAGAAGATAAAAGTCAAAAATCAACTAAAATTCAACCCAAATAATCATTTTATAATAAAATTTAATAGTATTTGACAAAATTATTTCATTCTATTATTTTCCAAACTAATTAATTACATAATGATTTATATCTACATGAACTCTAAAATGGTAGACATGGGACTCAAATCTCATGATGTAAATCTACTAAGTTTACGATATGACATGAAGGAATAGTAAGGTAAACCGCACTCATCTGCCCATTCATTTAGCTTAATCTGGTTTTTGGTATAGAAATTTTTTAAAAAAATTTATGGAGAATAATCCCTACTTTTGACATTTTGCTGTAAATAATTTCTACTTTTGATTATTCATGAAAAATCCGAATTTTTCATCTTAGTTGCTCAGAGCACTTCCATTGAAAATATAATCGGCTACAACAAGTCGAAAAGCTGCATTTGATTTCTTCACCAAAATAACCTTCTTCAACATTCAATTACATGTCAATTTGAATTACATTCTAATTCATTTCACCCTCAAAATTCTAGAGTTCATCCTAAAAACCCTCAATTTACTTCTCCCAAATTTTAGGGTTCATCATTTCACCCCAAATTCAAAGAAGGAAGGTTGAATCTAGTTGTTTTTGTTGTTGTTTTTCATAAAAATGGTAAGCTTATGAAGATTTTAAATTTGTAATTTTGCGAATTTCTGCTTAAACTTTCGAATGGTCACCCTTTCTTTAATTTTTGAATTTCTGCTATTTAATTACATCCCAATTGATGTTGATATGCTGTTCTTGGTTAAGAAATGGTCACCCCCAAAATTTTCTGGTTTATTTCTTACTTAAATTTTCGAATTTATCTTGCTCTTCTTAAATTTCCTAATTTTTGCTTAAATTTTTGTATGGTCACCCCTAAATTTTTCGAATTTATCTTATTCTTCATCATACTTAAGAAATGGTGTTATTCTTTTAGCCTTAAACATTGCATATATTCAGGCGAGAGAAAAAAAAAACAAAATGAAAGGATGAACTAATTTTTCTCTCTCCTAAAGTTGGGTTTAACAATGAAGATATGAAGTAAGAAGAAGAAAGATGATGGCAGCAATAAGAAGGAAGAGAACAGGTTAGAAACGACTCTATCACCTACTATAGTCGGTTACATTTTCGATGGGGGTGCTCTGAGCAACTAAGGTGAAAAGTTCGGGATCATTCATGAATAATCAAAAATAAGGGTTATTCACAGTAAAACGTCAAAAGTAGAAATTATTCTCAACAATTTTTCTATTAAAAAATTAGATGTAATGGATTAAAGTAGTGCAATATAATAAAAATAAGAAAGTGAACATAAAAATTAAAAATGATATTATATCCAACAATAGAAATAAAAATTATTTTATTAGAATAGTGTAAAATGAAAAATGAGCAAATAAATTAGGAAGAGAAGTATCTCTCATCTAGTTTCATGCATATTATTCCCAATAGGTGACACCATGAGATGTCAAAAAAGCCAAAGGATAGGATAATGCATAATAAGCCCTACAACGAAAGCGGTGATGAGTGCTATTGATATGATAATGCATAACTTGGTACACATCCTTATAATTAAAATATCATACATATTTTTCAATTTGTATGTATGTGATTATTAATAAAGTATGGTATTTTATTTAAGATGTTTTGAAAGTTTTTCTTTATAAAATAATATGGCGAATTCTATAATTAATAGGATCAGACCAATAATATATTTCAAAGATATATGTCTCTCAAAATCATTTACTCAAAGCACCATATACAACAAATAGGAATGACTAAAATATGAAATTTAATGTGTCTACTCTATTAGCTAAGTAAATATACATAATTATATGCCATTAATACTTAAAAAGAAGTCTACCCATAATTGTGTTCATTCTCTTCCAATCATAGAAGAAATAGATAGAAGTAAATTGCAATAGTGTTCACCACTACATGTGTTCCATGTATATTATCGGATTGACAATTTGTTGAAAATAAGAAAAAGAAAAATTATCTAAAATAATTCAATTTTTTCGTAATTTTCGTATAATAATTTTATTTATTAATTAACCATGAATAATTTCAACTTTATGGGATATTTGTCTATGGTAACTTCGGGTAACCGGATGACCTGCTATAGCAAGTTTTATTTTTCTTTTAAAAAAAGAGATAAAGTATAATAAATATCGAAAAAATATTAAAAAATATTAAAATTTCTTTTAGAATTTTTAATGTAAATTTTCAAAATTTTTCTCTAACTTTATATTAACTTTCAATTTACTTTTTTGATAAATTACCTAATAAAACAGGTCATCTGGAAGAAAATGGGAGAGTATTACTTACTAAAAAGTAATCCGATCGTACTCTTTGGTGAGACTCAGCAAACACTACATTCACACTAGATTTCTGTCAAAAAGGACTTATAGTGGTTGTGATTGTGTGAGACAGTCCCCACCATTATACCAGCACTACCCCACTTTTTCACCAATCACCTTCTTTGGCTCCTTTTGACTAATCATGATCATTAAAGAACCGTAATCCTTGTTACACAATTAATTAATCAAGGGATTACATTTTTTAAATTACAAAATGTAGCTCTAGTTCAGTATTTTAATATTTAAATATGAATATTTTTTCACTTCAGTTTATTTAAGATATTGTTAGACATACTTAGTCCTTTTTCACACTCTTGTTAGAGAAATATTGATATATGTATATATATAGTCTTATTTTTGTATTTTACTCATATGCTTAATAATAAAAAGGAGAGGAATAGTCTCCCATCATTAGCTTTTCTTTTCTTCATCTTTCTCCTTTCCAGTTTATCATCTATACTCTTCATCAATATACTCATCAAGATTTTCATCAGATTTTCATCAAGATCTTCAAAACTAACATGGTATCAGATGTAAAGGTTCTCATTGCTTCAAATTGCAGTTTCGATTATCTCTCAATCACTTGATTTCAGTTTCGATTGTTCTTCCTCACTCTATCTTCGCCAACGAAAATCAATTGATTTGTTCATTCGCAAAACCCTAAATCAAGATTCTGGTTTGTTCTTTCTTTATCTTCTGCTTGATTATCTTCTGGTTCGCAAATTGATTGATTGATTGTTTGGATTGTTCGTTCAATTGGTTTGTTCACGCTGGTTTCGAAAATTGGTTTGTTCACGCTGCTATCTTCTGATTATCTTCTGATTGGTTTGATTGATTATCTTCTGCTTTATCAATTGTTCGTTTGATTGATTGATGAGTAATCTACAAAACAATAATAAACCTAATCCTCCATCTGGCGATCATAATACTCCTCCTTATTCTGCAGAACATACTGGTCAAGCATTTACAACAACTAATTTTTCTGGTATAACAGCTTTTTCTCCTCATTTTTTTTTTCTGGAAATTGTATTTCTCATAATGGTTGGTCAGCTGTTGATTATACTTGGATCATTGATACTGGTGCTAGTGATCATATGTGTCATAATGCCAATTTATTCACACACACACGCATCCTTCCCAAAGCATATCACATTACTTTACCAAATGGTCATGTTGTTCATGTGCATAAAGTAGGTTCGGTACACATTCACCCAGATATCATTCTTCATAATGTTCTTCATGTTCCTCAATTCAAGTATAACTTGCTTTCAATAGGCAAATTATGCACTCAGGCTTCTTCTTTTGCCCTTTTCACTAATTCAAAATGTTATTTTCAGGGCCCCTTAATGAAGAGGCCTCTGGAACTTGGTGAAATGCACTCAGGGCTGTATCTTCTACAACATATTCCTACCTTCCACACTCTGAAAGAATATAATTCTACTGATTCTACTCAATTAGACAAACTTTGTAATATAGTTGATTTTATTTCTACCAATAAATGTACTCCCAACTCTTCCATAAATGTATTGGCTAATAGACATAAGAATGTTGATACTCCTATCTCTACTCTTTCTTTGAATACAGCTTTATGTAATTTTGTTCACAATGAAAATGGTCATATTTGGCATCAACGCTTGGGTCACTTGCCCTTATACAAGCTCCAACAGCTTTCATTTTTTCCCAATAACTCCATCGATAATATTAAAAGTTGTAATATTTGTCCACAAGCTAGACAACACAGGTTACCCTTTTCTCTAAGCCAAACACAATCTTCACATCTTTTCGAACTTGTTCATGTTGATGTTTGGGGACCTTATCACACAGCCACTCATGGAGGATATCACTATTTTCTCACAATAGTTGAGGATTTTAGTAGAGCTACATGGACTCACCTTCTCAAAACTAAAAGTAATGCTTTTCCCCTTCTACAAACCTTCACTGAAATGATCTATACTCAATTCAATGCTAAAATCAAAACTTTCAGATCTGATAATGCTCTTGAACTAGGATCCAGCAAAGCTGCCATTTCTTTTTTCCAGTCTAAAGGCATTCTTCACCAAACTAGTACTCGAGACACTCCTCAACAAAATGGTATAGTTGAAAGAAAACATCGCCATTTGTTAGAAACAGCTAGGGCCCTTCTCATTCAATCTAAGCTACCCATAATCTTTTGGGGTGATTGCATTCTCACAGCTACATATCTTATCAACAGATATCCAATGAAAATTCTTCACAATAAATCACCTTTTGAAATCTTATTTGGCCATCCTCCTTCTTATTCTCACCTTCGCTCTTTTGGATGTTTGTGTTATGTATCCACTCTCAGACAAGGACGTGACAAATTTCAACCACGAGCTTCACCTTGCATTTTTATAGGATATCCTCTAGGTAAGAAAGCTTATAAACTATATAACATTGATACACACAAAATCCACATATCCAGAGATGTTGTTTTTCATGAATCACTGTTTCCCTCTCTCAAACACATCAACTCCTTTCTTCCCTTTGCTAATGACACATCATTTGATTTTCCTTATTTTTCATCTACATTCACTGAGTCTGTTCCTCTTCACTCTACTATCAGTAACTCTTCTTCACATCCCACTCAAGTTCCTGTTCTCAGAAGGTCATTTAGAACACCACGTCAACCACCCTATTTAGATGATTATATTTGCAGTAATGTTCAATTGCATCCTTCAGTATCTGATATTGATTGCACTCCTCATTGTCCTCACACACTAACCTCATTTTTTTCTATCCCCAATCATCTATGTTGTTTTACTAATTCAACACTTAATAATTCTTTGAATCCCCTTAATCCTGAAATACATGAACCGAGTAATTATGAGGAAGCTGCTGCAATACCTGCTTGGCAAGATGCTATGCAACAAGAATATTCTGCTCTTGAAGCCAATGACACATGGGTAGAGGCTGCATTACCTAAGGGCAAAAAGCCTATCTCTAGTAAATGGGTCTACAAGATCAAAAAACGTGCTGATGGTACTATAGAACGATACAAAAGCAGATTGGTTATCAAAGGCTGTACTCAAAAGGCTGGAATAGATTATACTGAAACTTTTTCACCAGTTGTTAAAATGACCACCATACGAAGTCTCATTGCTACTGCAGTAAAAATGAATTGGCCAATGCATCAATTAGACGTCAATAATGCGTTCTTACATGGGGATTTGCACGAAGATATTTACATGAAACCTCCTCCTGGCTTCACTCTTACTGATCCTACAAAAGTTCTAAAATTAAAGAAGTCTTTATATGGTCTCAAGCAAGCATCTAGACAATGGCATGCAAAGCTTTCTACAGCACTCAAATCAAAAGGTTATATTCAATCCAAGAATGACTACTCTCTTTTTTATAAATCCATGGGCAAGCACATTATATTTGTAGCAGTATATGTGGATGATATTTTACTAACTGGCAATCATTTGGAGGAAATACATAGTCTAAAATCTTTTTTGCATTCTACTTTCAAGATAAAGGATTTGGGATCTTTACATTACTTTCTTGGCATTGAAATATTAAAGGTCTCTAATGGTGTAATCATGACACAAAGAACATTTGCAGCAGACCTATTAAAAGAATTTGATCACTACACAGCCACTCCTGCTCATTGTCCTTTAGAAGCAAGACTACAATTACGACATGACTCTGGCAAGCCCATTATTGATCCTACCATATACAGAAAATTGGTTGGAAAATTGAATTACTTAACAAATACAAGACCAGATCTTGCATATGCTGTACAATTTTTGAGTCAATTCTTGCAAGATCCTCGAGAACCTCATTGGCAAGCTGCTCTACATACCTTAAGATATTTAAGACAGGATTATACTAAAGGTATCCTTCTCAATGCATCTTCTGATCTAAAACTTGAAGCATATTGTGATTCAGATTGGGCTTCTTGTCCCAACACCAGGAGATCAGTCAGTGGGTATTTTATTCTATTGGGTGGCAGTCCCATTTCATGGAAAAGCAAGAAGCAAGCTACAGTTTCTTTAAGTTCTGCAGAGGCTGAATATAGATCAATGCGGAGGGTTACAGCTGAACTTGCGTGGCTTACAAGGTTGTTACATGAGTTTACCATACCTACTGTTATTCCTGTGCCTCTCAAATGTGATAACCAGGCCGCTATCTACATTGCCAAGAATCCAGTATATCACGAGCGCACTAAACATATTGCCCTGGATTGTCATTTTGTGCGGGAAAAATTGCAAGATGGCTTGATCAGTTTGTCCTACATTCCCACAAAGCAACAGCTAGCTGACGTTTTCACCAAAAGTCTATCTGGGCCCGATTATCATCTTCTGGTTTCCAAGTTGGGGATGTCATCACCCTCCAACTTGCGGGGGGGTGTTAGACATACTTAGTCCTTTTTCACACTCTTGTTAGAGAAATATTGATATATGTATATATATAGTCTTATTTTTGTATTTTACTCATATGCTTAATAATAAAAATGAGAAGAATAGTCTCCCATCATTAGCTTTTCTTTTCTTCATCTTTCTCCTTTCCAGTTTATCATCTATACTCTTCATCAATATACTCATCAAGATTTTCATCAGATTTTCATCAAGATCTTCAAAACTAACAACAGATATTAAAATTAATTTATAAATTAGATAGTTAAAATCACAAAATTAAAAATGTATATCCAAGTCAGATATAGATATATGAGTCCAAATAAAATGAATTATCATAGAGTTAAATTTTAAATTAAATGATTTTGTTGACTCATTTTAAATTTTATAAATATTTAGATCATTTTTATATAATTTCATTTTTCATATATGTAACTATGTTGTTGTTAGCCATGGGCATTGCTACAGGAGCCAAGGAAGACTCGTCAATGTCTAAACACGCAGTTTATTGTATTTTAAAAATGATTCTTTTTAATATTAAATATATTATATAAAACCAATCAAGTGAAGTTTAAGGCTCAAGGTAATAGAAATAAAAACTTGAGGTATGCTGTACAAATCTTTATATTGTAACAATTTCTCAAAACTATTAATATTGAAGAGAAATTTGTCCTCTTCTAACTTTTTTGGCCTCACATCCATTTAAAAAACAAAAACTTAGGCTATAAAATGATTTGTATATAATTATTTTGCTAATATATTAGTCATTTCACAATAATGTTTAGATTTCAACTTGTGTATTTAGACATTTGACCATAATTTTTTTAATTTAATATCGTTCATTTGACAATAATTTTTAGCTAGTGTATATATGTCATTCGATTATAGTCTTTTGCTAGTAATTCAGCCATTTGACTATAATTTTTCGCAATTTGATTATGATATTTTGCTAGTATGTATATTTGCTATTTTTCACCCCTAATTTAAATTCCTGACTTTGCGTCCTACCAACTTAGAAATGCTTGAACTAAAGACTTGGTTGTTGCAACTAGGAAGATACTCACTTTTCCCAACATAGAGTAATCAAGTTAAGATAGAGTTGGTCTTATTTTTCCCACTTCAAGTCTTGATAAGCCAACCTTAAGCACCATTCTCATTACTTTTTTTTTTTTTTTTTTTTTTTTTTTTTTTTTTTGCCATGACTTGTCAAAGAATGTTATCATAAGATGGAACATCTTGCCTTGTGGGAGATGCTATCCTTTTCAGTACATACCTAATTGCTTTGTAGTTTTACTGTTGAAAAGAACATATGTTGGCTATTGACCTTTCATCTTAACTAATTTGTTGAATTGAGTATGTTGTTATTTCATAATAAACTTATTCTTAATGTATTATATTTAATTTGTAACTATTTGTACATATTTTCAATTATTTTCTTTTTTTTTTTTACTAATTTGAACTTTATTTTACGGTGTATCATTGTTTGAAAAATAAAAATATATAATATTAATAGGTTAAATATATTTGACTTTTGAAATTGATTTTTCTGTATAATCATGTTAAAAACGTCACACGCTAATATTTTCATATTTCTTTGAAATTGCTACATTTGACTCTAAAAACTCTCACATTAGAAAGTTAAATATGTCAATTTAAATAAGACAGAGGAGTAAATTGTGATAAAATGAGAGAAACAAAACTATAATTACAACATAATCATTAAGAATCATTAGTTAGAGCCTAATGAATTATGATTAAGGACTTTTTTTCACTTTGTAACAAATGTTCGATTCTTATTACCTACATAAAAAATTATTTCATTTTCCACTGCCCTAAATATTATATATTTGACTTACACTCCAATAAAAATTACAAGAAAATCATTTTAGTCAATGTCAAATGGCTCGTACACAAATGGAATTTATCATTTTCATAATAATCTTAAACATTTGGGTGCTAAATCTTTTAACAATCACCAAGATTTTACTAAAAAAAAAAATTACTTTTTTAGGTGTTTAATGGTACTTTATTTTAAATGCTTTTAAACAATCATACAATTTGCTATCAATTACATAATAAGACAATTAAACTATTTGGATGGGTTTGAGATAATTAAATATAATAATGATAATAATTAATTAATTAATTCACCACCCAAATAATTGCCTGTCTCTGGTTCTTGGCTCTTAGCTTGACAATAATGATTAAAAAATTGTTAGTTAATTATGATATTTAATGCGTAACTAATTAGATAGAGCATGAGATAATACATGATGATGCAATCATTAATATATTTTTTTATTTATGAAAAATTATTAAAGGTTTGGTTGCAACAATTAGGACACCGTGTTTTCGGGCTGGTTTCATATGTAATTTGATTATCATTAATATAGTTCACTACTTTATACTATAAATATCATCTCCTTGAAAACAAGGGATTCCGATAGACTGTCTTTCAAAGAGACGTCCCTTCGGTCCAATTTATTAAAGCTAATTTCTATTCTTACTCTATATTTTTCTTTTTGGGTCAACCTAATTAAATATGATTTCTTAAAGAAGTCGTCTCTCACAAGAATTTGTGTAATTTTTTAACGTTGAAGATAGTTGTGTGTGTTTGAATAGTTTGATGAAATAGTCCAAACATAAACACGTCCAAATAGAGTCCGAGTGAATGCATTAACAAATGGGATCAAGGCCCACGATCATATGACTTGTGATATCTGTTTATTCCATTTACCTTTTTTGTTATTAGCTACTCTTATCATTGTGAAAGATTGAAAAAAATAAGATAAATAAACAATTAATTTCCGAATATAAGATTCGGGAAAACTTATGTCCCAAAATAAGCTTCCGTAAATCCAAACCTAACCTCGGGTAAGTCGCTGTTAGTAACAGCGAATGAGGAGAAAAAAAAAAAAAAAAATTAAAAGGCCCTAAGTCGCTGTTAGTAACAGCGACTTAAGGAGTTGACCAGTCAACCCCTTAAGTCTCCTTAAGTCGCTGTTAGTAACAGCGACTTAAAAAAAAATAATAAATAAAAAAATTTTTTTTTTAAAAAATTTTAATAGTACTGAACTTGGAGTAGCTGTATTTTTTTGTTTTTGGAGCAACTCATTTTTTAACCTTCAAATAGTTATTTAATAGCAGATGAACTAACTATATAAATTTGTTATTATTTGATTAATCTTCCGATGTGGGACTGTTTTCTGGAATACATCAAAATAAATGAAACCAAAAATTAGCTCACGAATAGAGCACCGATGTGGGACTGAGGTACTGAAGAGCACCGGGAGTGGTGAAGAGAAGCTCACGAAGAGCCCTCCTGTTAGGCTCTACATTCTCAACATTGATGTTTTACAAAAACCCACTTTGAATCAACAAAAAATAACAGGGTATGATGTTTTCTCATATACAAGTACTGAAATGAACGGTGGACATTTGTCCAAGTGATGATGTTTACTAATGGCTTAAAGTAATGACTACAAACCATACCTAAAAAGCCACAGAAGAAACCCATTGATAGTAAGATTGAAGAACCCATGAACACCATACAAAGTTTTGATGGTGGGAAAGAAGAACAAAAAATGGAGATCAATGGAGGAATTTTAGGGCCAAGAGAAAGATTGAAAAGACATAGAACAGAAGTAGCAGAAGTATGGATTCCTGACATGTGGGGGCAAGAAGATTTTCTCAAGGATTGGATTGATTGTACTTCATTTGATGCTAGCAGTGCATATTGATTGTCAATAATGGAGGGTTGCCAAACAAGGAAGACAAGTGGTTGTAGGAATTGGATTTTTGAGTTCATTTGTATTTGGTAATGTTGAGAATGTAGAGCCTAACAGGAGGGCTCTTCGTGAGCTTCTCTTCACCACTCCCGGTGCTCTTCAGTACCTCAGTCCCACATCGGTGCTCTATTCGTGAGCTAATTTTTGGTTTCATTTATTTTGATGTGTTCCAGAAAACAGTCCCACATCGGAAGATTAATCAAACAATAACAAGTTTATATAGTTAGTTCATCTGCAATTAAATAATTGTTTGAAGGTTAAAAAACAAGCTGCTCTAAAAACAAAAAAATACAGCTACTTCAAGTTCAATACTATTAAAATTTAAAAAAAAAATATACTTTTTTTTTTTTTTTGAAGTCGCTGTTAGTAACAGCGACTTAAGGGGTTGACTGGTCAACTCCTTAAGTCGCTGTTACTAACAGCGACTTAGGGCCTTTTAATTTTTTTTTCTCCTCATTCGCTGTTACTAACAGCGACTTACCCGAGGCTAGGCTTGAATGTACGGAAGCTTATTTTGGGACATAAGTTTTCCCGAATCTTATATTCGGAATTAAATTGTTTATTTATCTTATTTTTTTCAATCTTTCTATCATTGTCGGTTTTTCAATTGGATGAACTTAAAATAAAAAGTTTATATTTATAGTATTTTTATTAATTTGATAGTTTAACATGTGTATGGAGTGCTTCTCAGAGTAGCACGGTTTTACTATGAGATGGGCAATACAATTAGGTCATTTCTTTAACTGATCATTTTAAAAATACAAATTAAATTTTAAGTTTAATGTTACAAGTCATTATTTTAAAAATGTGTAAATAATCACTTTAATGCTTAAACTTGTAAGTGATCACATTAAGATCATAATTGATCACTTTAAGATAATAAGTATATATTAGGTCAATCCAATAAAGATTGTCTTATCATAATACCGTCTCTCATATGAGAATTTGTGGAAAATTATTCCTAGATAATTCCTCCTTTCTCTAATATTCTTTCCATTTGGAATATTCCTCCTTAAGGAGAGACAAAAATTGATTAATAATGATTTTGATACATGTTTAGAAGATAAAATATATACATGTGAAATCTCATTAAATTCGTCTTAATGTATACCTTTTATTACGTATTTGTTTAAAATTTATTTTAAAAAACGCAAAAAAACTAAAAAGAACAGAGGGAATAACAATTTCATTGCCGGTCAGATTAATGATGAGCCGTTAAAATTAAACCCAATGACATTAAATGATTTTGACATTTTACTAAGTGATCAATTTTGAATGGCGTTGAACTGAAATGCAGTGAATGACCTTAACCATATTCAAGAATACAAGAAAGAAGAAAGTGTTTCTATTATAATTTGGACAGATGACCTTAACCATATTCATGATTTGGACAGATGAGCTCTACGCCATGGATGCAGTAAATCAAGAATACAAGAAGGAAGAAAGTGTTTCTATTATTCATTGTTTAAACTGTACAGAAGAATAGCTATATATATAAAAACTTGCTCTACAAGAAAAGAAAAGAATGACGTGGAAAGGAGAGTAAAATAAACTCCTAACAAACTGTGCTAACAAACCAGAATATATACTGAAAAGAGCTGACCAACTATAATGCATGCTAACAAGTAACAACCTTCATATTATTGTATAGTAGTATCTTGTATACATGTAGTAGAGGATGGTTCAATATCCCCCGCAAGCTTGGGGTGAGATTTATCATGCCAAGCTTGGACAACAAAGGATGAAGTTGATGAGATGGAAGAGACTTAGTTAGAATATCAGCCAGTTGAAGCTTAGACAGAAGGTAAGTAAGCTGTATAAGACCTTCCAAAAACCTTTTCGAGTGTGAAATGGCAGTCAATAGCTATATGCTTTGTCCTTTCGTGAAAAATCGGATTATGAGCAATATGCATGGCCAATTGATTATCACAATGTAAGCGGACAGGAGGCAAATCAGAGAGACCCAACTCAGTAAGTAAACGAACGAGCCAAGTGATTTCGGAAGCAACGGAGGACATGGCTCGATATTCGGCTTCAAAAGAAGATTTCGAAACTGTGCTGTTTCTTAGACTTCCAACTCACAAGAGAATTACCTAACATCATGAGATAACCAGTGACGGAGCGTCTTGTATCAATACAAGCTGCCCAATCCGAGTCGGAAAAGGCATGAAGTTTCAGTTGATCAGTAGCTCGTAAGAGGATTCCTGGGCCGGCAGTGGAAGCGACATAATGGATAGTGTGGGCGAGAGCCTTAAAATGAGTATCAGAGGGGTTTTGCATAATCTGGCTTAAAGTTTGCACTAGTTTAGGAGAGATCAGGCCGAGTATGTGTGAGGAAGTTCAACTTCCCAACAAGACTGCGATAATACGTGGGATCAGGATAAGCAGGAAAACCATCATGGTGTTGTAATTTGATAGTGATGGGAAGGGGAGTAATAACATATTTAGAGGCAGTCATGCCAGCATCTCGTAACATTTCAGAGGTAAACTTGCGTTGTGTTAAGGCAATAGCATCAGGAAAATAAGTAACTTCAATGCCAAGGAAAAACTCAGGGAACCCAAATCTTTAATGCTATAAGTAGTATGGAGGTGATGTTTGAGTCGGGTAATAGATGGGATATCATCATCAGTAATGATGATATCATCGACATATACAGCAGGGATGAGTAAAGATGTGGTAGCATTCTTGATGAACATAGAGTAATCATTACGGGATTGAGTAAAACCTTGTTGTAAGAGTTCCATAGTAAGCTTATTAAACCATTGGCAAGAGGTCTTCTTAAGACCATTATTTCTTTAAGTTGCACACAGTGTTGGGGGATGTGATAAGCCATTAGGATCTTCATGTATACCTCTTCGTGTAAATCCCCATGAAGAAAGGCGTTGTTGATATCCAATTGAAAGAGGGGCCATTATTTGCTTGCAGCTAGAGCAATAATGCAACGGACGGTAGTCATTTTAATAACCGGAGAAAAAGTCTCATGAAAATCAACCCCATATTGTTGTGAGTATCCCTTGGCAACCAACCGAGCCTTAAAATGCTCAAGAGCGCCATCAGCTTTAAGTTTCACTTTATAAACCCATGGAAAACCTATAGCTTTCTTTCTAGGAGGGAGAGGGACAAGATCCCATGTATTGTTATTTTCTAAGGCTTGAATTTCGGCTTGCATAGCTGACTGCCAAGCCTTACTGAGGACAACCTCTTTGTAAGAGGAAAGTTCCCGCCAAACAAAATGGGAAGCAATGAAGGCTTGATGGTGAGCAGGTAATGAAGTAAATTGGACTATGTTGCACCAGTGAGACGTGAAAGTATGACAGACATAGTCCTTGAGAAGAGAGGGAAGTTTATGGGGTCGGGTAGATTTACGAAGAGGAAGAGGGGTAGTGGGTTGTGAAGAGGGAGAAGGACTAGTACAAGGAATAGAGGAAGATGGGTCAGACGAAATATGGGGCTGAGAAGAAGAATAAGGGGCAGACATAGGTGGTACAGGAGCATGAGGAGGAACAAGTAAAGGATCAGAAATAAAGTAGGAGGTGGGGTATGGGCCGAAAGATAAAAGGAGGGAAAAAGGAGAATGAGACAAGTCTTGGAATTGGTAGGCACGAAGGTGGTTTGTTTGTGGAGGTTGACGAAATAGCTTCTCATAAGGAGAAATGTTATTGAGGCATGCTAGAGGTAAACGGTTAATAAGGTAGGTAGCACAAAGAATAGAATCACCCCAAAATTTGGAGGGTCGGTTTGCCTGGAAAGAAAGTGCACGAGTAGTCTCCAACAATTGACGATGTTTTCTTTCAACTACTCCGTTTTGCTAAGGAGTATCAACACAGTTGGTTTGGTGTGTGATTCCTTTAGCAATATACCAACGTAAGTTATTACCATCACATAATTCCCGAGCATGATTTGTACGCACAACTTTGATTGTGGTGTGGAATTGATTCTCAATGTAATTAGAGAGCTGTTGTAGGAAGGTAAGAGATTGACTCTTATATTTCATCAAGAAAACCCATGTGCACCTAGTAGAATCATCAACAACTGTAAGGAAGTAAGTACAACCATCATAAGTAGGTGAGGAATAGGGTCCCCATACATCAACATGTAAAATCTCAAAAGGAGAAGTAGTTTTGATAAAACTAGAGCGAAACGGTAACCTAGTTTGCCTTGATTGAGGACAAATAGAACAGAATATATATTTTTGCATAGTAGTTACATCAAGGGAAGGACAAACAAATTTCATGTGGGAAAAGGGGATATGACCTAGTCTAATATGCCACAATTGGGCCTCTGTGTGTTTAGACTAGGACTAATATTACAAACTGAGGTAGTTTTATTTGCATTTGCAGTTGTTGTAGAAGCTGTATTAGGAAAAGTAGAGTTGTTCTCAAGGATGTATAAACCACCATGAAGATTACCAAGAAGTAAAGGCCGTATCATCGAATGGCCCTGCATCCAACACTTTGCATTAGTGAAGAAAACTATGGATTGAGTATCCTTACACAATCTGCGGATGGAAACAAGATTGAAATGAAAGTGGGGGCACATAAAGCACATTAGTAAGCAGAAGATCAGGTGTCACTTGAATATCACCAAATTAATTGACAGTGACCTTGGTGCCATTAGGAATATGTAACACCCCGATATGGATGTTACAGAATAGTTATATTATGACGATGGTCAGGGATAGGCCTCAGATTTAAGAACGTGTGCAGAGAGTTGCACATGTAATCTGAGGCTCTGCTATCAATGATCCACATGGGGCTACAAAAAGAAGAGAAGAAACTTAAGTTACTTGCAACATTAGCTGTGTAAGAATGATCAGTAGACTCAATAGGAGTGGTATCTGAAGGAAGATCTCTCTTGCCAAGAAGAGCACACAACTGAGAGAATTGATCCTTAGTCAATCCAGTATTATAAATGTTGGCAGATTCAGGAAGGGGAACATCTATAGCTAGAGCAGCGACCCTTTTGTTGTGGTTGGATCGAGTCTCAGAGGGATAACCATGAATCTTATAACAACGGTCTATAGTGTGCCCATGCATATGACAATGTTCACAATAATAGATGGTATTAGTGCGCTTGTTACCAGTAACAACATGAGTATTTCGGATCCCCTTGTACCCAGTGGTACTCTTAGGAGTATGACAATTGTGATCAGAAGGGCCTTCAGCACTGAAAACTATAGAGTCAGTGGGTTGTGCACTAATCTTGCTCATAGAATTGTGTCGTTCTTCCTGTAGTAACAAACGATAGGCCAAAGAAGTACTAGGCAAATCTTTCATCATTAAAATGTTGGTTCAAACTTGATTAAAAGATTCACTAAGTTTCATCAGAAATCGAATAGCTCATAGAATTAGTGACTAAGCTTGCGAGAAAAGAATGACGTAGAAAGGAGAGTAAAAAAAAACTGCTAACAGATTGTGCTAACAAACAAGAATATATACTGAAAAGAGCTAACCAACTATAATGCATGCTGACAATCTTCATATTATTGTATGGTAGTATCTTGTATACATGTATAATAGAGGATGGTTCAATACAATTTGATTTGAATTGATCTATGCTAGATAGAGCTGTTCAAAATAAACTAGATAATTCGACAATTACTTGATTTATAACGAAATTCGATTTGACTCGACATTAAATTATGTATTCACAATTATGTCAAAATCAAAATGGACACAAATCTAATTGAATAGAATAAAGAAAAACGAAATGTATTGAATAGAATAAAGATAAACAAAACTTAACGGGGCTTAATTGACTTATATACTCCATTAAACTAACTAGAAAGAAAATAAATGTATGTGGCTAGAAATATAAGGTGAAGTTGTATTAAATTGAATGAAAAGTTAAATAACAATAATAAAATATGAAATTATAAAAGTAATTTTTTAAAAGAGTATTTAAGAATTCCTTAATGTATTCATAAATTATAATTTATAAGTAATAATTTTTTCTTTGGAACTATAATATATAGAATCATTCACATTATACATATTATATTATAATATAAAATCAAAGAGACATGAAATATATTTATCGAATAGGTAGAATATCAACTCATAATAAATCATAAAAATATTATGATTGATAAATCAGTAATTAA